>NC_141325.1:22744040-22774040 GCF_037954235.1 Aulostomus chinensis
GCCTGAGAATAGCCATTTTACTTGCTAGCTGCCATTTTTGTTACTTGCGAAGCTAACTGATCACAGTTTGGCCTATGGCTTCTTAGTTCTCAGCCTGCCTAATGTTAGCATAGGTGAGGGGGGACATACTTGGCTGAACACCTTGATGACCTCCTTTGCATCATTTTGGTCCACTTGTGGTTCAATCTGTCCATAGGAGCCATGAGGAAAACCATTATTTTAGCTAACACGTCTAGCTGTGTTTCACCCGCATAACAGTGATCAAAGTTACAAACTAATGCTCAATCTTGCTTGTTGGGAGGGACGGTCGACCGCTCAGCTAGATGGATGTTGAAGGGAGGAGCTGCACCGAAGGATGGGGGACTGGATGTGTCCTTGGAACCAAAATAGTTAAATATTTCATATTTCTACTTTAGACGCACTGAAAGTTTCATAAATGCTAAGATTTCTGTTATGTGCTGACACGTTTTTGGTTTAGTCTTTTTTTTTTTTGGATAAATGTTTTTTTGTATTTGTGCATTGTTCATGTATTCCCTGACCTTTACATCTGCCTTTACCTCAGGCTTCCTAATGCTTTTGCACTGAACTCCACTCATTCCATGGGTACTGCTGACTGTGTACCAGAAGGCCTCAGCAGCCCTGGGGAGACCGATACACTGAAGATTGAGGAAGTGCAAGCACCAGCTTCAGGAACACGCAAGGCCAAAGTCCTTTATGATTATGATGCTGCTGACTCCAGTGAGCTCTCCCTACTAGCTGATGAGGTGAGATTTCATTATCAACCTTCAGTAAGTGGGTAAGATAATGATGATTGGCCACTGTCCAAAGAGATCTCACTAACTTGGCATGTCCTGTTTCACCCTATGTGTCTGTCTCTTTCCTGTGAAGGTTAATGTTTAGTTTTTAAGGCCTAGATTCCCCCCTGACGTTAGTGGACACATTCATCACCTCAACTGAGGTTGCCTACATCAGAGACAGACATTTTTTTTCAGAACCCTCCTTTTGGTTCAGAACCTCCTTGTCTGCTATTATTTCAAACAGTCATACTTTTTAAATTAGTGAAGGTTTATTGACTGCATGCACACTGTAGACAAAGGGATTTACAGCAGAGAGGATTGTGTTTGAGTCCCGATTGTCTCAAAGGCAACAGAAGCAGTTACAAGCAGCAATAACTTTTTGATTATGTAATCCAACACCTTAAACCCTATAAAGCTGATTCATGGCGGAGCCCTACCATATGGGCTGTTTGCATTTTTGTCATTACAAACATTTACAATTGCCTTATCTCCAAACCTCTCTTTTCTTTCACAACAGTCTTCATATATGTGTTTCCTTTCCACCTCTGTTTCCTTTGTGCTGACAGATTAACATCTGTATAAGACAGACACCAGATAGAGCTTTGATTTGTGTGATGAAAAACTACCTAAAAACCCCTTAATAGCAGGGAAATAAATGGACAGACTTGCAATTTTGATGCCATATATAAAGAGCAGATCAACAGATTCACGGTACAATTAAACAGCGTTCCAAATTATTATGCAAATAATATTTTTCTCTGATTTTCCTAAATAGTCAATGCAGATGACAGTCAGTATAATTTTCAAGTCACCAACCGTTAGGGTATAATTCAAAATTTATCGAACAAACCTCCCAATGATAACAGTATTATTTTGTCAAATAAAAAACCCCAAATGCACTGTTCCAAATTATCATGCACAACATAGTTTTAAAATTTGTTATGGGTTTTAAAGAACTGCAAATGGTCATTTGTCAAATTTGCAGCATTAGGAGGTCATATTTACTGAAATCAAAAGCTATTTTAATCCAAAATCATCCTCACATGCCAGGTTACATGTTAACATCGGAACCCCTTCTGTGATATCTCCTTCACAATTCTTGCATCCATTGAATTTATGAGCTTTTGGAGAGTCTTGAATTTCTTTCCAGGATGTCAAAATAGCCTCCCAGAGCTGCTGTTTGATGCAAACTGACTCCCACCCTCATAGATCATTCGCTTGAGGATGCTCCAAAGGTTCGCAATAGGGTTGAGGTCAGGAGAGGACGGGGGCCATACCATGAGTTCCTCTTCTTTTATGCCCATAGCAGCCAATGGCACAGAGGTATTATTTGCAGCATGAGATGGTGCTTTATCAAGCATGAAGATGATTTTCCTACGGAAGGCACGGTTCTTCTTTTTGTACCATGGAAGAAAGTGGTCTGTCAGAAACTCTGTATACTTTGCAGAGGTCATTTTCACACTTTCAAGTCAAGTCAAGTCAATTTTACTTGTAGAGCACCAAATCACAACAGAAGTTATCTCATGACACTTTACAAGTAGAGCAGGTCTAGCACCACACTCCTTCAATGAATTTACACCCAACAATTCTCCATGAGCAAGCACATCCTGCAACAGCGGCGACGAAAACCTTCCTTTTAACAGGCAGGAATGTCGAGCAGACCCAGGCTCAATGGGGACGGCCTTCTGCTTTGACTGGCTGGGGGAAAGGGAGCAGGAGAGCGGGGCAGAGACAAAGACAGATAATGGAGGAAGACAGATATGCAGAAGGAAAGAGTGGGACAGAGATAAAGAGAGAGAGAAAGGGAAGAGACTGATGGACAGAAGGGGACGTGAGCAGGTATCTTTATCTGCACAAACCTGTGCTCTGAATCAGCCACAAATTTCTTTACAGTACGATGATCACGCTTAAGTTTTCGTGAAATATCCTGTTTTCATAGCTTGTCCGAGGCATTGCACGATGTCACGCTTTTCGGCAGCAGAGGGATCCTTTTTCTTTGCCATGTTGCTTGAAAACAGTGACCTGCTTAATAATGTGAAACATCCTTCTTAAGAAGTTTTCCTTTAATTGGGCTCACCTGGCAAAAGTTATCATCACAGGTGTCTGAGATTGATTTCAATGATCCAATGAGCCCTGAGACACAATACCGTCCATGAGTTTAATCGAAAAACAAAAAATTTAATGTTTATGACACTTCAATCCAATTTGAATAATAATTTGGAACGCGGCATCTAAACAACATTTGCTTATGAATGATGTGCAATGTTGACGCCATGAATCGAGAACAGATCAACAGATTCACAGTAAAATTATGAATAGCATTTGATGTTGAATACATGTGTTGTATGTGAATAATTGCATTCATCATAACTCTGTTTATAATTCAATGAATCTTTCTATGTGTGTCAGTCTTTCTCAGTTATCTCAATAACTGTAAGTGTTACCTGATATAACTCGTAAGCGCTGGGTGATAAACAGCACCAAATGGCTTCACAGAAAGCTCAAGCTCCTGAACTTTCATTTCAGTGTATCAGGCTGAGGCTTGATGAATGGATGAACAAGATCATTTTCTCTTTTCGGATTTTTGTTGCATTTTTAAGACTTTTATATGTGTTGATGTTGTTTTATTTATAAAATGTTCCTACCATGTGTGTTGCAGCTCATTACAGTTTACACAGTGCCGGGCATGGACTCTGACTGGCTGATTGGAGAGAGAGGAAACCAAAGAGGGAAAGTGCCTGTTACATATCTGGAGCTTCTTAGCTAAAGCACACATGCATGCAGGCACGTACATGTCCGTGAGCAATGTATGTGAGTGGGTGCTACTAAAGCCATGAGCATACTTCATTCTTGAAATTTCTCACTCACTACACTAACCTCTTATCCTCAATAGCAGTCCAGCATGGCACGCAATAGCATTCATCCACAAGCTCAGAACACACTGCAATACAGAAGTGATCATGACAACATTGTTACAATGAGTGCAGGAAATCCGCCGTTGTTAACTTTCCTTTTAGATTTGTTTGAAAATCCATTATGAGAATGGTATTACTTTTTATTTATTATTTATTGTTGTGCAATTCCAAACTTGGATGAAGTTAAACTGTAACTTACTGTGTGTCCTCGGATGAATTATTGGTCTAAAATGTGTCTTTGTTTGCTTCTTATAGCCACCTCACTGAACCCACGTGGAAACTAATTTAAATTGTCTGTCTTCTGAGTCCATCACAAATCACAGATATACTTTGCACCATTTCTGACATATTACATTCTTTATCAAGGTTTATGTACAACCTGGCACTCATCCGTCTCTAAATGAAGAAGTATTTAGCTTGGAAAGGCTTTGATATGGATAGAACTCAATGCAGTAACAATTATTTTCTCCTCATCCTTTACTCCTTGAAGAGGGATGATGCATATCATCCTTCTGTTGAAATTTAGAAGTTCAAAAGTACATGAGAGACAGGTCTCATTAAAGATGCAAAACGAAACAGAGCAGATTAGGTGACCACATCATGACAGGACATAAAGCTTTTTGACACATCTGACTTCCTGTAATTACCAGCCACCCACAAGGAAGACCCCTGATGCCCGTTTGCAGTTTTTTGATCGCTATAGATGAAAACAAAAATGCAATACCCTCTTCGTGCAAGTTGAGAGATGGCTCCAGTTCTTTTTTCTTCCTGAAAAAACTGCTGTAAAATAGTTCTCTCTCCATTTCTTGTGTGTTCATGTTACTGATACTGTATTTATAGTGTTGGTGAAAGCATTAAAGGCTAATTCCAGTATTTTAAACCTCGAGGCCCCAATTTCACATTTTTGTGGGTTTAGGAGATTAATAGGGACAAAAATCCTTGTTATCAGTCCAATATTGAGCATGAATGGAGAATTTGTTAAAGTACACCCACCAAAATTTTGCAGTACTCGGTACACACTACTGGATTATTAAGTGACTATTTTTGCCATAATTTCTTGTGTACTGATGCAAAGTCAACTCAATAACTTCAGCTAATAACATGACTTAAATTCTGTCTGTAGTTTCTCTTCTCTTGGATCATATTCTTTCTTCAGGAAAAAGTGGTTTGGTTTAAGATTTCTAGAATTTCAGGAACAACTGAATTTTAGCGCTGATCCACCTTTTTGTATGTGGTGAGAGAGCTAGTTGAGACATTCATAGTTGACCCTCCACCTCTACAGCCCTGAACAGTGTCATCACCCATCAGTATTATATGTAGCCAAAACCTCAGCGTGGACTTGTCCCCTGAAGGCTCTTTATGGAAGCATCAAAGAAATGTTGCATGACATTTTGTTGACAGTTTTCCCAGCGTGAGCTAGCATTTTTTTTCTTTTTTCTTTTAGATAATAGTACGCTGTTTCTTTAAATTACTCTGAACACTGCAGTCCTCTCTGTCCTTTAAGGTGATGATGATGATGATGACGTCTTGAGTGGGTCCTCTGAATACTTTTAACACATGATCTCAGATTGCAGTCACTTACATGCTGGCAAATGACCTGTTGCTACTGTGTTTTTAGTCTTTAAAATCAATATCGGGCTGATTTTGATTTTTTTTTCTCCTTGTTAATCATTTAGACCCAAAAAGATATGAAACAGGGCCTGGGATTAAAATACTGGAGCCATTCTTCTAAATGACAAATGTGGGTTTAAGGAAAAAAAGTTTTTCATGAGTGTTTTACTATCCTTTACTTTTGGGAAGCAGTTTTGCCTTAATTGCTGATAGAAATTACTCTAATTATTGTGTTCTTTGGAGGGATGAAAATATAGTTTTGACACTTGAATGAAATAGTTGTAGTAACTTTAATTTTTCACTCAGCCCCTTTATGCTGTTGTTCCTATTGGATTTTCCCTTTTTTCTTTGCTTGTCATGCCTTTTGCCTGCACTGAAGATGTCCCCTCTGAGTAATATGAAAATCTCTGCAGTAAAATAAACCTGAACATACAAACTGCCTTAAGATAATGGGAAGAAACCTTAAAGGCCACATGCTGCAAACTAGAGAATGTGCTTTTTATAACATGTTCAGAGACTTGATCACTTATGGCATGTAAGAGTAAATCTGTCTAATTGAGTGTGTCCGTGTAATTTTGTTTTGTCCTTTTTTTGTTTGTTGAGTGTTTTGCATTTAATTGATGATGACTTTATGATGTTTCCTGTATGTTGCGAATAATACATTAAAAATGTCTTCAGTTTTAGTGCTGCATGCGCTACAGATAGTAACCTGCTCCACCAGACATCTGCATGTATATGGTGAAGCCAAGTGGGTTTGTGTCAGACTGGGTTTTCACAGAAAGTTTGCACAAATGTGCTCTCCTACGTATGTCCTGTTAGTGTACACTGCACATGCATGCTCACGAGTTTTGTTTAAAAGCTTCCTGTCTTCATGATTTTTGGGGAAAATGATCATGAAGAGCCATGAACCTGGATCCTTCTATTTGGAAGCCTGCGAGATGAACATTTGGATGGAGATTAATACTTCTGGCAGACGAATGTTCAGAATCCGTTTGGGCTGTCTGCACTATACCGTTGTGTACATTTTCTCAAATTGGGTGAATTTCCCTGATCCTTTTCCTTTATCCTAGTGTTTTATTTTTAGTTCTGCTAATTCTGTTGTTGTTGGGTTTTTTTTTTGTCAATGTAATGCCTGTTCCTTAACAATGTAGAATGAGTGAAACATCTGGGATTTAATAAAGGTTTATTTGAATTCAGTCCCTTTTTGCATTGGTGATTATGAAGCATGTTGTGTTCACCACAAAGTCAAAAGCAAAAGCTGAATCATTAGTTCCTTAAACTGGATCTAAAAAGTCAAGTCAATTTTATTTGTATAGCACCAAATCACAAATTTTATATCCGCTCAATGTCTTCTGAACATTAAATTGATGTTTGGTCCCAGGTTTGGAGTGAAACAATTTTATATATCTTGAAAAAATATGATTAAAAATACTCAAGAAGATGGAGCGTCAAAAAGCAAAGAATCCAGGACTTTCTTAATTAGTGCTGACAAGAAATATGCTTTTGCACAATTTTAGAGTAGTATTATCAAAAGAGCCTGCAGAAAGCTTGGATGTATGAGTTCAATGATGAGTTCCATGACATTATTAGTCACTGTTGTTGCATTCCAGACAGAAATACTTAAGGGACGTTGTGGTTGTGGTTTGCAATTTCCCTGGCGGAACATCCAAAAGGGATTAATTAAGTAGTCTGTCTGTCTGTCTGTTTAGGGTCATACAGTTGTTAAACTATTCTGGACCGTAACTCTAGTGGGCCTGGAATGTTTTGTCCAGCGCCTCCAGCATTTTTTTCTTGTATGGATAACCAAAACATTTGGGAACATCAGTAGTATATATAAATTAGCACTGTAAACACGGTGTCAAAGACCTTTACATAGATGTTGAAATACAAGAGTATAAATAGAGATGTATATGCCTCATAGATACAAACCCTAATTAAAAAGTATGACCATAATAACTGACACTAAAAGCAAATACAGGGAGTTCATAAAATGGCTACTCTATAGAAATTACCATTCAGCAGCCATGATTATAACATCGACTACTAAATACCGTAAACAAGTAACTCAGGTCATGGAGTCATGAGAGTGTGACACTTGATAAGCAATGTATACTATAAAACCAAATTAAAGTGATATAAGTACAGTATTACATTATTGCCTCCACTTATTATGCAAAACATGAAATAACAAGTCAAGTCAATTTTATTTGTCTAGCGCCAAATCACAACAAAAGTTATCTCATGACACTTTACAGGTAGAGCAGGTCTAGAAACACGCGCCTTCAATGAATTTACACCCAACAATTCTCCATCAGCAGCACATCCTGCAACAGCAGCGAAGAAAACCTTCCTTTTAACAGGCAGGAACGTCAAGCAGACCCAGGATCAGTGGGGACGGCCTTCAGCTTTGACCGGTTGGGGGGAAAGAGAGCAGGAGAGCGGGGCAGAGACAAAGACAGATAATGGAGGAAGACAGATATACAGAAGGAAAGAGAGGGATAGAGATAAAGAGAGAGGAAAGGGAAGAGACTGATGGACAGACGGGGACGTGAGAAGGTGATGCTACGGGTGGCAGCTTGAGCCTCTTCAGGTCTGCAGCCTCCGCCAGCAGCACCCAGGATCTGGGATGAGGGGAGACTGAAGGCTCCAGAGAAGAAGATGAGTTAGTAATACGTATGAGTATGATTTTTATATGACAAATATAGGAGGATAGAGAGGACAGAGAGGAGTCGAGAGAAGCCCAGTGCACCATGGGAGATCCCCCAGCAGCCTAATCCTATAGCAGCATGTCTAAGGGCCAGCCTAAGCAGCCCAACTATAAGCCTGATCAAAAAGGAAGGTCTTAAGTCTGCTATAAAAGGTCGAGAGGGTGCCTGCATCCCGGACCGAAACAGGGAGACTGTTCCACAGGAGGGGAGCCTGATAGCTGAAGGCTCTGGCTCCCATTCTATTTTTAGAAACTCTAGGAACCACCAGTAACCCTGCATCCTGGGAGCAAAGGGTTCTAGCTGGATAATAGGAGACTATAAGCTCTGTCAAATATGAAGGTGCCTGATTGTTGAGGACTTTGTATGTTAGAAGGAGAATTTTAAATTCTATTCTGAATTTGACAGGGAGCCAATGCAGAGAAGCCAGTACAGGAGAGACATGGTCTCTTCTACTAGTTCTCGTCAACACCTGGGCAGCAGCTTTTTGGACCAGCTGGAGAGTCTTTAGGGACCTATTGGTGCTGCCTGATAAGAGAGAATTGCAGTAATCCAGCCTGGAAGTGACAAAGGCATGGACGAGTTTTTTTGCATCCTCTGGAGACAGGATGTGTCTGATCCTAGCAATGTTTTGTGAATGAAAGAAAGCAGTCCTAGAAATTTGCTGAATGTGGGCATTAAAGGACAGATCCTGATCAAAGAGAACTCCTAGGTTCCTTATGGTCGTGCTGGGGGCCAAGGTAATGCCTTCCAGGGTACCTATCTCATTAGATAGGGTGTCTCTAAGATGTTTTGGGCCCAGGACAATGACTTCAGTTTTATTGGAGTTTAATAAAAGGAAATTAAGGGTCATCCAAGTTTTTGTCTCCTTTAGACAGGCCTCCAGTTTAGTCAGCCGATTTATTTCATGTGGATGCATTGATAAGTACAGCTGTGTGTCGTCAGCATAACAGTGAAAATTAATTGAGTGTTTCCTAATAATGTGACCGAGAGGAAGCAGATAAAGTGTGAAGAGGATTGGTCCAAGCACAGACCCTTGTGGAACACCATAAGTGACTGCAGTGGTTTCAGAGGGTTTATCATTAGTGAGTATGAACTGAGATCGACCTAGTAAATATGACCTAAACCAGTTAAGTGCAGGTCCTTTAATGCCAATGACATGGTCCAGTCTCTGTAGAAGGATATGGTGGTCAATGGTATCAAAAGCTGCACTAAGATCTAATAGGACCAGCACAGAGACCAGTCCCTCATCTGATGCTAGTAGGAGGTCATTGGTAACTTTGAAGAGTGCTGTTTCTGTGCTATGATGAATCCTGAAACCTGACTGGAAATCCTCTAATAAGGTGTTGCTGTGGAGAAAGTCACAGAGCTGTTTAACAACTGCTTTCTCCAGAATTTTGGAGAGAAAAGGAAGATTTGATATTGGTCTGTAGTTGGCCAAAACTTGTAAGGGAAATTCTCCTTGTAGACCGTTGAGAGTTGCTAATTCTCTGAAGAATCACGAACGCAGTGTGATGAATCAAGTCTCTTTACTGCATGCAGCATGGACAGAAGACTGCTGAGTGTTCTCTCTTGATCTGTACAATGACCCAACCTTTTATACCATTAACAACAAAGGGCAGATGATTTCCACATCAAAGCAATGACTATAGGATATAGGAAATAACACCTGTTAAATATTTGCTTCTCAACTCCCCCCTTCATCCTGGTCTATTGCCCTTTTGTGCCTTGAGGTCAGGATGGTCCACAGGAACTCGTAAAATACTTCCTGAGGCTCCTACCTCTATTACCTCTGACTTCTCTATTAAGTCAATTCCCACAAACTTCTGGATCTAGGTTTGCTTTTTTGAGAAGGGGTCTAATTACTGCCACTTTAAAGGACTGTGGGACGTCACCAGATAACAGTGACACATTGATCATATCTAAGAGGGAGGTGCTAACGAGGGGTAGAGAGTCCTTAAGCAGCTTGGTTGGGATGGGGTCTAGAAGACAGGTGGATGGTTTAGAGGAGGAAATGATTGAACTGAGCTCATCAAGGCTAACGGTAGAAAGGTGTCAAAGTGTAAATAACAAATAACAGATGGCAAAAGTCTATGTAAATTAATACTTTATTTTTTAAGAAATTAAATTAATGGTGAGTAATTTCATATATGGCTGCTACATTTTTACCTGGTAATTTAATGACTTTTTACACAATTTAAAACAGACCTTGCTATTGGCTCCTGGCTGTGAATAAATGAGATTTTAGACAGGTTAGACTAAAGATCAGCTCTGCCATACTCTTATGTCACACACAGCCGGAGATCAGAAAATCTGGAAACCACTGTAGTTGATATATGAATGAAAACAGGGAGGGTTTCATCAGACATGCCATGCCCATAAATAGGGAGAGGAAAAACAGGTCCCAGCTGCTTCAGGACATAATGCTGTTTTCTATTTATAGTTCCATCTTAGTGACAGAAGAGTGCAAGATGAATGATGCACTTGACCCTTCTCTCTGCCCATTATTGACGATAAAGGAATTTTGTGCGATGAAGTCATTTGTCAGATGCAAGAAACAGGCTGGAGACTCAGAGTTGGCTTATACTGGACACTTTAATGGATATCCGATACAGATATACAGGATTCACTATGAGTTGGGTTTTTCACCTCCCCTGGAACATCTGTGTCTGACCCCTCATAAACAGTCATAGTTGTACAGCATGGAAATACCAGTAATACCAAACTGGAACATCCTGCACTGATGGGACCGCCCTGTAGTCTAGACAATACTGGCTGGTGTTTTTTGATATGACTCAAGAGGCAGCAATGCCCTGTAAGTAAGCAAGTCAATGGGAACGGGGACTCAAAGCAATGAGAGTGGAGTCTTCTTTAATGACCTCTGACCTGTGGGCAGTACAGCAGCGAGAAGGGAATTGCTGATTCACTTCATTCTCACGCTAAAGCAGCAAAGTGTGGAAAATTATTTTTCGATGTGGTCACATTGTGTCATTTTTTTGGCAACTAATACCAATACAGTGCTGATATTAATGTTAGTCGAGTACTTAAAATACTTTTATGAACACTACTAGGACTTATACTACATGATAAGGAATTTCATCAAGTATCCTTTGTTTTGACTTTCAATGAGCTCTTTATTAATTGTGACTTCGTTGCTTGAACATCTACTACATGCATAACTGTGTTCAGACTACCTGAACGTCACATCCG
Organism: Aulostomus chinensis; assembly: GCF_037954235.1. NCBI lineage: Eukaryota > Metazoa > Chordata > Actinopteri > Syngnathiformes > Aulostomidae > Aulostomus > Aulostomus chinensis. The sequence continues at coordinate 22,755,279 of NC_141325.1, forward strand.
TGCATAATGTTCCGATGAGGTTCTACTGATAGTGCCAAACAATACAAGTATGACTGTATATGAGGGAAGGATATCAGATGTTCCGAGGGAGTTGACTCAACCTCATCTCCAGGGGTGAAAGTGAGCCGGAACGGGCCGGAACGCAGTTCCCATAAAATATTCACGGACAGAATGGAGTTCTGTTGAAAAAAAGGTGGAGAAGGGAGCTGTCAAAATCCCATATTAAATAAACAACGTCTGACGTTGGTTTCAGGGTGGGGCGTAAGCACGCGCAGCGCTACCAAGTTGGCTTGGTTTGCGCTCATGTGATGTCACAGCGCGCCCACATACACAATGAATGGACTTCCCCCACGCAGCCTGCACCTTGCGCGTTCAGTGTGAAACCGCCTTGTCACGGAGTTGTGCCCATGAGCGCATCTCCGCATGGGAGGCGTTTCTGGTTGGCTGACAGACGGACACATGGGTCACGTTACCAGCATTGTTAGTTTTGATTGGTTAAAACCACACGTGTTCTGCTTTCAAGGAACGAAAAAAAGAGAAAGAAAACAAAACAGAGGGCAAAATCAAAGAACTAGGCTGCGGGCTCCCTGCTTTAGCACAATGCAACGTAAAATAAGTGACATGTTTCAGAGAAAATGTGACAGAGTTGAAGAAGCAAGAGAAAAAGTTAGCAAAATTAGACCCATGGAAGATTCAGACTCAGAGCCACTCACTGATGAGAGTGAGTTACAGGGAGAGACTGTCTCTGTGGAGTCTGCCAGTGAGAACCTACAAGAAGAAGAAATCATTGAGTGATTCTGATGATCTGTTCCCTGTTGTTAGCAGTGTAGTGGGCAATTACTGAAAAAGCAGTTTTCAAAGCATTTCCAGGGGTCGCCCGGTAAGGGTGGGGCTATGGGGGCTGCAGTTGTGTGGGGAATAGACACTCGAAAACTGAAATAAAAATCGCCCAAAACCGATTAAAAACCATAAAACTTCGTTGGCGGTGGGCACCCAAAGTGCGTGCGTACAGTTCCGGCAAGACTTTAAGCCACTTTCACCCCTGCTCATCTCACAGCGAACCTTGTACATTTCTTGTGAACTTCCAGTGAAGTGTTCAGTGCAAGCCAACTCTGAGCCTGTTTCTTGTGTTTGAAAAATTCCTTCATCATACAAGGTTCCTCTACACTACTATTTCTTTAGTTTTCCAATTCACTGTCCTCCACTACTAACCTGTCTGGATATGATTACTCCGAAGTTGATCCGTCTGGATCTCTCCAACTGATATTCATATTGCTCATATTGCTGGCTCTCTATGATAGGGTCTCATCTGAATTGCAGCAGCTACTGGAAGCTGGCATATCTGAGCCAGTGGTTGCTTTGCCATTGGTCTCAAACCTGGCGGTGGTGTAGCAGAGGTTGGAGGCTCTGAACATCTGTAGTGATCTACAGAACCTGCAGTAAATGTGACCTTAATCCCCCACAAGCATATTCTACCCACCTCAAACAAGCTCACAGCTCAGTCCTATAGCTTTGCTGTTTTTTTTCTAAGCTTGACCTCAAACAAGGATACATGCAGATGCATCTCCTACATGGCTAACATGCTTAACTACACTTGGATGCCTTTGATCTTTGTAGATTACTGGAAAATCAACATCAAATCGAGGTATGCCGGGGTGGCGCCAGAATATGCCTCATTAATTTAAGACCATACTTTTGCGCAGGCTTGCACTATGCTTCTGCTAGGGCCCTTGTGTGGTTCTGTTAGTGGTGACAGCTGACATGCATGCACAGTGCATCTGAGCCAGTGAAGGGAACCCCACACTTACCTCCTGTTCATACACAGCTGATCCACCATTACAGTGTTCAAACACAAGACACATCATAATTCACCTATGAGCAAATCACGCCCAAATATGCTGCTACTGCACCATGCCTTTGAATGAATCCATAATAGTTCCTAAATTCAAACCAGCACGAGGAGGAGTAACTGGAATACGGGGGAGAATCTCAAAACTCAGATCAAATGTAAACCCACGTTTTCAAAAAACAGACAAAAGGAAAGGGTTTGTCAGTGGTTCACTTTTATTGACAATTATTTTGTAATCTATATGCACAGCGCACACATTTTGACAAAAATATAAAAATTCACAAATTTTTCATTTTCAACATTTTCATTCTGAAGTCACAGGAAGTCTTTTGCATTGTACACATGTACAAAATCAGCAAACACTGATGTGGGAGGCTGCCATGTAATGTCACCCCTCCATTTTCTACCACTTATCCTGTTAAGGGTTGTGGGGGGACTGGAGCCTATCCCAGCGACTTTCGGGTGAGGGTTGGGGAACACCCTGGACAGGTCGCCAGTCCATCACAGGGCCAACACATATAGACAGACAACCATTCACACTCACAGCCACACCTACGGTCAATTTAGAGTATCCAATCAGCCTAGTCCCCATTTGATGTCTTTGGACTGTGGGAGGAAGCCAGAGTACCGGAGAGAACCCGCGCAGGCACGGGGAGAACATGGAGACTCCACACAGACAGATCCCATGCTTGGGCCGGGGCTTGAACCTGAAACCTTCTTGCTGTCAGGCGACAGTGCTAACCACTGCACCACCATGCTGCCCCCATGTAATGTCATATTTGATACAATTCAAACAGAATGACGGAAACAGTGACAGAAACTGTGGAAGAACTGCGGTTTGGCTAAATAAAAACAGAGGTAACAAATTTCAGCTGTAGCGGGGTGTCACACTGGTGAAGCCAAGTTGGGTTTTTGTCCTGTCTGCATGTTGTGTCTTGTCATTTCCTGTTTTATTTTGAAATTTAACTCTCCTCTCATTTCAGATCACTTGTCCTTCCTCATGTCTTGGTCTGATTGCTAAGTGTTTCCACCTGTTCCCCATTACCTTGTGACTAAATATTGTCTCCATCTCCCTTTGTCCCCATGTGTTCACCCCAGCCCTTTGACGCCAGCCTTGATTGGTGTTTTGTGTTTTTTCCTTCCTCCAAGTGAGAGATTTTTTGGGGATTTTCTATCTTAAAACAGTCTTTACTTAATGTTTTCATAGCTTCTTGTTTCCTCTGTAGTTGGGATGATTTTCATTAACCGATTAGCCTTCAATAGCCTGTTGCGTTTATTCCTCCTTTCAGTGGAGTGATATTTATTCGACATTTTTCATAGCCTCGCCTATTACCATTTGGAACCAAACATTTCTGATGGATCGGACCACTTGAAAGTGCTCATATACTGGCTGCTGGGTCACTGTGTAGAAGAGTCATGACCTGACCATTGCTGCTTTATGAATAAAATGGACTCAACTTAACTGTTAGATGTACAATAATTTGCTTGCATGCACTCATGTTGCTTTGTGAAACAGGCAAAATTAAAGTAAATGAAGCCGAGTATATATAATCATGATGAAATGTATAATGCAAACATATACAATAAGTAATACACATTACAGGACTGATGTTGGGCACACAAAATGGTAAAACACCACAAACGAAATGGTACATTTTAAATGGCATCAACAAAGGTTTCGCCTGTGGTAGTTTGCTTGCTATAAAGTGATCAGATTATTGGGGCAAAAGTTCAGCGCCAAAAAAAGCCAAGTATTCACTCTTACTAATGAGTTTGGGCTGCGACGATTTTACTTGTAGTATGCTGTTAGCTCCCAAGACAAACAAGCCATCTGTATAGAGGGATTTAATCCATGGTGTCATATTGCAATTCACCGTGTCAACAGACGACAGGAGAAGTGTGTACACAGTGTAAGCCTCACGGAAAACAAACACCTGGTTTAAGAGAGTCAGCATATGTCCATGACATGAGAAGTTGGCCTTACTCTCGTAGGTGATCTGCAGGAAGACTCTGTACTTGCCGGATCTGGACAGAACAAGGCTTCCATTGGAGTACTTGAAGCCATCCTCACAGTGGGCATTTCCAAATTTATCCTCCCACTTAAGAAGCTTTCCATTTGCCTGATTGCCTCTAAAAGCTGAGAATGAGATTAGAGAGTAAATAATTAGGTTCGTTCTGATGGTTTCTGCTTCTGTATCACACCAAGACAACAAATTATAGACTCTTGAAGCCTGGACAAGGCTCAAGGACAGGCAAGCAACATAGGAGCTGCCATTGTGTAGGGTTTTCAACACAGGCAGGGCAAGATAGATTGTAATATTATTTATGAGTTTTCATGATCATTTATGATGTGAAATTGAATTTATGAGTTTATTAATGTTCTGTGGATGAATTGGGCTCTATTAACAAACTTGCCGTACCTTGGCTTACAATAAGGTTAGGGTCCTAATGACCTGGTAATATGCTACCCCCTATTTATTTGGAGCGCAGAGTACAACTTTTGAAGTGCGGAGAAAAAGGTAGGTTTGAAGGATTTTAAAAGTAGCATCTGAAGGACATTTACATTCACCTGATCTGATCTGATCTGATGTGCTTTTCAGCTCCAATGTTACGATGCAGTCACAAACAATGACATAAAATCATGTCAATGATGATCAATGCGATGGTTATCAACCCAGGTGGACATTGTGAATTGTACGAGATATAGGAAAATGCTCACCACCATATGAAACATCAAGTAGGAGGAGATTACATCTGAAAGAGTGACAGTGACCCCTTTGAAAAATTCTGGTTTTAGTTGCTATTACTTGACGTGAGACCTAGATAGATTAAAAAAAATTCAAAATTCTTCACACGTGTTTTTGTTTTGTTTTGTTTTTTTGTCTTGTCTCCATTCTCCTCCAGTCCTACACACACACTCTCAGTCATAATCACACCCAATCACTCAACCTCTCACGATGCAGAATTCATGCACCAAATACCAAAATTCAAAATTCTTCACACGTGTTTTTGTTTTGTTTTGTTTTTTTGTCTTGTCTCCATTCTCCTCCAGTCCTACACACACACTCTCAGTCATAATCACACCCAATCACTCAACCTCTCACCATGCAGAATTCATGCACCAAATACCAAAGTGGTTTTGAAATCCAAGTTGTATTGGTCTCATTTTTCCCTAGAATTTTATGATGATCGTGGCCATCTGCTAAATCGTCTCAGTTTATTCACAGTTTTTTTTTTTTAATCATTTCAGAAGGACTCTTTTTCTTAACAAGTTTGAAAAAAAAATAGAGGGACTTGATCTGAGTCATGGAAAAGAACGTTTTCCGTTACAATATTAGGAAAAAATTGGTTTTAAAGTCAGTCATGTGTTCAGTATTACAGTTTATAAATGCATCATGACACGAGCAATTGTATAGTTTGAAATACAGATAAGTATAATGTTTGGGTTCATAAGCCACTTAAAAGGCTCAGTAAGAAATGGCTGTGTAGGTTTTAAATAAAAGTTTTCAGCATTATTGTTACTTCAACAACTAAGGGTGCATTTTTTTTTCACTATTTCATTGAAGAAAACCTTTCTTGAAAACTAGATCTCTAACCACGAAAATCTTATACCACTAAACAACATTTTACCGGTTAGCATGGCACTTGGATTCCTTAAGTCTTCAAGCTTCTGCTGTTTGTCGTTTATTCCTGAAAATAAAAAGAGAAAAAGAAAAATTTACACTGATTTATTGCTTTTCCGTTATTTTCAGTTCCCTGACCACAGAGCAAATGTGTATTCAACAAAAGAATCAAACAAGAAATTTACCATTAAAATTCCTGTCAGGTGACTTTGCAGTCTGTAAAGAAAGAAAGATTCTTAAGATCATTTGTTGTAAAATAACAATGAAAATTTAAAAAAAAAAACCTTTCAATTTTACAACTGTGGATTCAGAATGGATTGTTTTACACCCCGCTTTTGCTGATCATACATGAGATTATCTTATATTATTGGAAAATTAATATAATAGTGTACTTTTCCTTTGCATTCCCAGTAGCTGAACATGTAGAGCATTATTATGGCTCACTAGGGTACATAGTTATTAGAGCATACAATATCACACACAGTCCTAACGCTGCTTTAGTCAGTGCCGATGTGTCTGGGTCATAAGACTTCGAGATCCTGGCCAATGCATCATTTCATCCAGACTGAAGACGAATCACACTATCAGCATATTTCATGTTTTTTCGATCTGGCAATGTAAGAAGAATCATTCTCTCTGACGATGCCAAATAAATTGCAATTGAAATATCAATATAAACAATGAGAATTTTTTTTCAAAAATTGTTACTGTGACTATTTGTCGTGAAAATATTGGATTCAAATTAGAGATATTGGATCCAATCAGTTGGTTCAGTTGATTTGTTCATGGAAATGAATATATTTCATGTACAGATTTTCGCTGTTTTTTTGTTTTTAACCAATAGTATGGAGACTAGTTTGTTGCTGTTGGATTGTAACGTGACAATGCATAACACCTGTGACTTGGCCACGAGTCAACGCCAGAGCTTTCAGCGCCTCAGGCAGCGGCAGTCTCACCTGATCGTACAGTAAACGGCAACTCAGCCCTCCCGACACAACTGTGGTAAGGACAGCGACAACTGCTGAACTCAACAGCAGTAACACCACGGATAACATCCGCACGGTTCGTTGTGGTCGTCTGTTCGTCTGCCGGAGAAATTTGACATCGTTTTTTCCCTCATGAGAGCCTTGGAGCTCTTCCCTGCAGCTGCAGCATCGGCTGTAGTGGTCCTCCTCCATGCCGCTGATCAGGCATCAGTGAATCAGCCGCTGACCGCCCAGAAATCTACTTTATACGCCCGGTATCGCCCACGTTGAAAAATCACAACACGAGACCGGAATCGAGGTGTCAAGTGTTGGGACTTGCGCGTTATTGGAATAGTGCCACTAATGTGTGTTCATACAAAAAGACATGCTCTAATATTTATTCAAGGATGATGAAATCCATTAAACCAAAATGTGACTCTAAATGTGAAGGGCCAGTTCGACTATGACCAGGAGGGAATCTTGTTACATTTTAACAATATTTCACATTTTTACACTTCTCCTCCCTCTCTCAACCCCAACTGGTCTAGGCGGATGGCCACCCACTGTGGGCCTGCTTCTGCCTGAGGTTTTCTTCTGTTAAAAGGGAGGTTTTTTTTTCTTGCCAACTTGGCCAAGTGCTTGCTCATGTGGGAATGTTGGGTGTCTTTCATCTGAATGAAGTAGTAAGGTTCTAGACCTGCTCTTTTTGTAAGGTGCCTTGAGATGGCTTCTCTTGTGATTTGGCGCTATATCAATTAAAGTTTGATTGATTGGCTTCCAGTCAAACAATATTAATCATGTTTGAACTGGTCAAAAAGGCAAAAAATGTCTAATGCAGGATAACAGATACGAAGAAAGAAGTTGTATTCTTCCAGGGTCTCACACTTGCCAGCATTGCCACCCATGTCCTGATTCTTGTGGAAGCCAAGAAACGCCATACATGCAATTAATATGTTATTATCTTGTTGTAACAAGATATTAACCCACTATATAAAGATATGCAATAATATCCTGCTATTATGAGATAACAAAAGGTCATAAAAATACCTCTGAGAGATCAGGAGGCACATACCAGTCAAAAGTTTGGACACCTTCTTATTTAGTGTTTTTTCTTTATTTTCATGACGACTTACATTGCAGATTCTTGCTGAAGGCATCAAAATTATGAATGAACACCGATGGAAATATGTAGTAAACAAAAACGTGTGAAATAACTACACCTCGTCAACATGTAACTAGTAAGTAGTTGACGCTGAGCACTTGGTGGCTCTTTTGCCTTCACTCTGCAGTCCATCTCATCCCAAACCATACTGATTGGGTTTAGGTCAGGTGACTGTGGAGGCCAGGTCATCTGGCGCAGCACTCCATCACTCTCCCTCTCTGGTCAAATTTCCCTCACACAGCCTGGAGGTGTGTATGGGGTCATTTTCCTGTTGAAAAATAAGTGATGGTCCAACTGAACATGAACCAGATGGGATAGTGTGTTGCTGGAAGATGCTGTGGTAGCCATGGCGATTCAGTGCGCCAATAGTGTCACCAGAAAAGCACCTCCACACCATCACACCTTCTCCTCCATGCTTCACGGTGGGAACCATGCATGTAGAGACTGTCCATAAAGACACAGCAAGTGGAACCAAAGATCTCAAATTTGGACTCATCAGACCAAAGCACAGATTTCCACTGGTTTAATGTCCATTCCTGGTGTTTCTTGGCCCAAACAAATCTCTTCTGCTTGTTGCTTAGTAGTGGTTTCTTAGCAGCTATCTGAACAGTCGATGTAGAGATGTTTTTGCTACTAAAACTTTGTGTGGCATTTATCTGCGCTCTAACCTGAGGTGCGGTTAACTTGCGATTTCTGAGGCTGGTGTCTCAGATGAATTTACCCTCAGCAGCAGAGGAGACTCTTGGTCTTCCTTTCCTGGGGTCCTCATGTGAGCCAGTTTCCTTGTAGCGCTTGATGGTTTTTGCAACTCCACTTGGGGACACATTCAAAGTTTTTGCAATTTTCTGGACGACTGACCTTCAGTTCTTAAAGTAATTATGGACTGTCATTTCTTTTTACTTAGCTGCTTAGTTCTTGCCATAATAATTGAATTCTAACACTTGTCAAATAGGTCCGTCAGCTGTGTACCAACCTGACGTCTGCACAATACAACTGATGGCCCCAACCCCACTTAAGAAGGCAAGAAATTCCACAAATGAACCCTCACAAGGAACACCTGTGAAGTGAAAATCATTTCAGGTGACGACATCATGACCCCATTGAAAGAAGGCCAAGGGTTTGCAGCACTGTCAACAAAGCAAAGGTTGTCCACTTAGAGGAACCTAAAATATTAAACATATTTACAGTTATTGAACAGTTTTTTTCTTTACTACATAATTTCATATATCTTTCATCATATATTTGAGATCTTCAGTATGTATCTACAATGTAGAATGTAGTAAAAATAAAGAAAAAAACATCCCCCCACTAGAATGTGTCTCTGTCAGAGATAATATCCCGATAGATCCTCGTCATTTAAAGAGAGACTGACCAGACTGCAGCTCAACGTTAACGGGATCCTGCTGAGATTATTGACTTAATAACCAGACAAGGAGTCCGGGTGGTTTTCATGGTTACTGAATGATGCACAAGTGGCACCAACAGACCGGACTTACTTGATCTGATGTTTTCGTCTCAAATCATCAGTTGTAACAGTTTGTAAGATATAAATGTGGCAATCCTACTCTCTCCAAAAAGTAAAAAATTAATACAATGTTTTATTTCATTTCATGATAACAGGATTATTATCTTGTCATCATGAAATAATGGAGCTTGTGAGAATGTTATTACAAGATAACTTATGTACAGTTACTGAGCTTTGTTATCTTGTCATAATGGGACATGAAGTCATTATCTCAACATAAAAAAACTCCTTACCTTGTGACAATCTCCCTTGAGTGTCCTTCCTCTCCTGCCTGTTGCTGGCCTCAGGTCTTTCTCTGCTTCATCCCAGAGCGAGCTCCAAATGATGCATCCAGATGGTTGTAGACAATTGTAGATTGTATACAGATGATTGTAAACAATGCTGTCACTCTCCTGCGTACGTCACCGGGTAGCACAGTTTCCAGCACTCTAACTACCTCTCTGTCGAATGCCTCCCATTCTTTCTTGGCTGGTGGTGTTGGTCAATTCATTGGCCTTTTCCTCTCACTTCCCCCCACGGGCTTGATTCCTGGCTGGCTTGCCAGATACATTGTTGTTACTATAGCACATGCCCCCCTCTGTTTTGTGCCTGGAGATTCTGAGTACTGTGGTTGGACATAACATGAAAATGCAGCATTTCTTTCATGACATTTTTTAAAGATTGGAAAGAGCAATAATCCAAGGTTCTGTATTGAGGTCACTGGATGCTGACTTGTGGGGGAAAAAAAAGCGTGGGAAGACAGTACATAGTTTTATATGGAGATGACTCAGAATGTTCTCAAAATAACCACAGTTCAGATTCAAGCATGTCTTGTCATGCTTTGTTAGTGGACCACCTGATTGTTTTGTTTTTTTCCTCACTGTCTTGGTAGAGCTTGATTTAGTTCCAGGGTATGGCTGATGTAAGAGCACCTCTATCTTACCACTGTTGATCTTGAAGAAGATTCGAGAGCTCAAACATCATCTGCGTTAAACATCTGTGCTTCCCTTTTTACCACTGTTTTCAAGAAACACAAAGACAAACAGTTAAACCAATTTTTTTATTTGAGAGTTGAGCTCTGACTTTGGGGTATTATGCACATAATTTTATTATTTGTTTGGAGCGCAACAGTTGGTGGTGCATCGGAATCCTGCAGCCGCGTATATGGAGATGTCCACTGAGAATAAGAAATCAAAATACAAAAGCTGTGGGTTAACTTGCGACATCACGCCCTGGCAAGTGAAAGGATGGCAGATCGTCGAGTGACAGTGTACACACAGTATTCTACCTGTACAATAATAGTGCTACTATTCACATTCAGCTGTACAAGAATCCTATTTACAGTGATCACATTAGGGAAAGAGCCAGTTACCTGAGGAGTTAGTCTCATAATTAGCTTTACTCATTCTCTGTGGTAAAAAGAAGCACACCTGACCAATGGTAGCCTAAAGAAGACAGAAAACATGGAACCGGGATCAGGTGTGACCGTGCATCAACTTTACAGAAACTCATTGTTGCAGCTGATGCAAACGTGACTGTAGGCGGTAACAAACCTCAGGAGGCTCAGGAATGTTTACCATGTCCACGTTTCACTCCATAACAACAGTATCAACAAAGAATACTGTGTGTTTTATCTTCAAGTGTATTTTTCAACTGAGGCTGAGTCACAGAGCCCAACCTCCACATACAAGTGACACATTTTCAAACGGTTGGTTCAGATTTTGCTGAGGTAGGCAGCAAAGAGCAGATTAGATTACATGGTGGTTTACGTAAGTCAATGGCCTGCAGTTGTGCCAAATGCTGTTCAGTTATAATTGGTGATCTTTCAAAGAAACACTCCTCTTGAATATGTTAGGTGAGCTGGCATGCTTTAAAAGACAGGAAGCTATAAACAAAATATAATGCTTGTGCCAGCAGCTTTCGTCTTCCCCCTCGATTCTCTCAAACAGACACAAACTCTACATGGAAACAAAATGGTCAATTCAAACTTGACAGCACGTGAGATAAAACACCATGAGTAAACACATCATACATGTGCAGCATTTCTCCCCAGAATGAAACATCAACCAATAAATAATCATAAAAATTCATTAAATAACAATCATGGTCTCCTTTCAGATCACTGCACCAGTGATCCAGTTATAACTTAAAACAGTCAAAAGTCAGCTTTAAAAATATCTGAAATGCTAGGCTCCTTGGAGTCCTCTAACCGCTGTTAGGACCATTGCTGCTGCAGACAGGTTAACACTTCTTCATACCTGTCCCACACCAATAACCTGACAAAGCTACGCAACATCTCCCTCTGCAGGCACAACTCAATTAAAACACCTTTTTCTTTGGACCCTCACTGATTGCCCATTTGCCCCCCAAAAAATCATATCAAAAGGGAATATATTTCAACTGGAAGTTTTGCATCTCTTTTCCACATTTTGGATCACATCTGCTTGATCTCACTGTTTACAAAGTGTTGTGACGTGCTGCAGAATAGCAGGGTAAGAACAAGAAGTCATACAGGAGCTTTGGGTTAGGTACTTTCCAGCAGCTTTGTGTTATCTGTAAATGGGTCCAGTCCTGGGATGGATCGAGTGCTAAGCCTTGTAGCAGTTGCCTTGTGTGGTGAGTGCCAGCTGGCCGTTGGGCGCCGCCTCGTTGGCTTCATCCTCCAGCAGCCCTGACACGTCAGCGTTGGGGATACTGTCGTGGTAGCTGCTGAAGCTGATGTTGTCCTCTTTCAATTCGATAGTCCAGAACGGGGCGTTGAGCTTGCGGTTCTGGTATTCTCTATACATGTACACACCTCCGACGAAGCCCAGCAGCACCACCACCACCAGGATGATCACGGCCAGGATGATGATGTTAAACTGCGTCCAGGAGACTTCAGTCAGGGCTGCTGTGGTGTTGTCAGTGGGGCTGCTCAGGCTTGTGAGCAGAGCCTGGGTGGTGGCGGCAGTGCTCAGTGTGGTGCTTGTGTTGGTGCTGCTAGATGTGGTGGTTGAGACATGTCTTGCTCTGGAGGAGGTCAGAGTGCTGGTGGTGATGGTGGATGTGGAAGAAGAAGATGTACTTGATGTGAGGGCCTCAGTTGTGGTTGTACCTGCTGGTGTCACAATGACACGGGGTGCTGAGAAGAGACAATTGGTAACAAGACAAAAGGAAATTTAAAAACCTCAAAACACAACTTTAATCAAAGTAGACAGCTCAACAAAGGCCTACTATTACACAATAACACCATCTGTTATTTCCTTATGTTAACTCCTATCCTTGAATTTTAAGACTTCAGTTTTTTAATGTAGTGTAAAACACGAGTGACACCTAGTGGCTAAAGGAAATACTGTAAAAAACTGTCCAGGTTTTGCACCACCAATTTGCACTTTTTACTAAAAGTGTAAGCTGACATAGAAACTTACCATAATTATAAGGGTTATTTTTTGTTTTGTTTTGTGTTAGCAATCATTGCCATTAGGTGCAACTGTTTTGTACAATCTGGCCTGGCAGATTCCCATTTATATTGTTTGTTCTGTACCAGGTACACTTGTCCATCCGAAGACTATTACTTTGAAAACAGTATTGTATACATGTTTTGAGTTTTTAAACTACTTTAGGTATGGATGTTTGAGTTGGGTCATACACAGTTTGTGCATTTTTCTTCTTGAACCAATCAAGTATACTTATGTTCATTTGTTTATTGTATCATAATTTTAATGTTGTACGCAATAATTGCAATATGACTTTACCCCAAATTGTGTAGCACTATTCAAGGCCAGCTTTTTAGGTGGACCAGAGTAAAGGTAGTTTATCTGTGTACAGGTGTGTTACACAGTGTTCACACTCATCAAACCAACTGGATTTTGTGGGTAAAGGGAACTAGGAGCCAAGCCTCGTATACATACCAAATTATAACATGCAGAATCCGTTCTCAAGCATTTAAATCAACTAAAGTATTTCCCACCGAAGGCCCCTGGCAGACCCTCAAGCACCAGTGGGGTTTCCTAGACCCCACTAAAAGAAACCCTGATTTACGAAACATTTATAAGTAAATGTGACAATCCAAGAACTGCAAAATTTACAGTCCTACACAAAGTTCTTTTCATGGCAGATATTTTGACATTTCCCAGGAAAAAAACAACTTAATATGGCATAAATAATGGTGTTATCGCATTTACATTATCCCAATATGATGAGACAGGCGATGGCACAGAGACAACTTTACTGTGATCAGTTGTAGCTGGGCTTTTCCTGCAATGACACTGACAATGCTTGCTGTAGGAGAAAACAGCAAACTCACATTGCCCTCAAAAGTACACAGATTGTGGAAGATGTGTGAAGGAGACGAGCCCTTTCCTAAAATGGGATGGTTTTTTTTATTGTTGTTATCATTAAATTTTAGTCTATCTATGTAAACTCAAGACACATTTCTTCAAACCCATAGCTTATAAACTCAACAGATGGAGATTTGCCCTGCAGTGCGCTGCGCACACATTAGCACTGGACTGATTACGCTTACAGATTACAGCCTGACAGGAGGATGATTTGGCTCGAATAAATGAACACACCTCAGTGTTTGTACACAGTATTTTTTTTTGTGTCTGTAAAAGATCTGACATGATCATTGATGTTAAGAGGACACTCTAAGGTTCGTCAATATCTGGCAATAATTAGCCAACTCGGGGTATTTTAGGAATATGGAATATCTGTTGGCTGATTTTATCATCAGCATTTGTTTGTAGGAGTTGGATGCAAAAGGGGATGAGAGATGCAGCTCTCTTCTTATTCGGATTCATTGTTCTCTACATTTAACTGCCCGATGATGTTCAAGGCTGTTTTAAGAGAAACGACGAGTCAGCACACTGTGGTTTGGTCGTACCTAGAGGGGTGCAATTATGTGCTCGGGCATCCCCCTTGAATCCAGGAGCACAGAGCTGGCACTGGGGTCCTGCGGTGCCATTGATGCAGCTGAGGCAGTGTCCAGTGTCAGGATGACACAGGTGGGGGGGGCCTTGAGGGTCTGCATTACCACTGCAATCACATGGAACACAAGCCCCAGACGATTTGTAGAAGCCGGCCCTGCACTGGTCACACTGTTGGCCGGTGTATCGGTGAAGGCACTGGTCACACACTGGAGAGCCACTGGGATCTGGACCGGAAAAGAAAACAATATGAATTAGGAAGTAGCAGATGATGGTGAAGCATCGATAAGAAGGGACACAAATGGATTCCGCTACATTCCTGTGAAGTCTTCTTTGAGTCTATTTCAGGCAGAAATGTCCCATATAATTGAATATTGGGACAATAAATCATCTCTAAAGTTATGAAAGATGTCTCATGTGATGACTTCAAATATGCTTTTCATTCAGTTTCCGGTCATACATTGAATAATATTTGTGGAGTCTTTATTACAAAAGACTGAAATAATTACTTATTAAAATAGTTGCCCTCTGTCAATCAAAATGGATTAATCAAATAATTCTTGCAGCTTTAAATTTTTGTCCTTATCGTCAATGCTTAACAGCTGCATAACAATTCTCACGACTGCTTTCAACTGACTTCGAACATTAAGTCACAAATAATCCCACTCATGTAAAAGGTTTAATTTTTTCCTCAACGTTTATAATTTGCATTGACCAACATGGTTCAACTAGACCTATGGTTGCACCACTAGGTGGCTCACAATGACAGTATGTTGACCTGGGATACGCGCAATCCTCCATGTAGCACAAGCACACACACTGATGTGATGATGTCATTTTGGCATCCTCATCTAATGTTTAACTTCATGGGTAGGGCAAAGCATATAACCTCACAGGATTGGAGTTCAATACTTGATATAAGCCCTAAGGGTGAGGCGTCAACTCCTGTGTGTCCTTAATCACAGACTGACAATGACAGAAAAAGGGGTGGAGCAGTGCATCAGGTATGTTGCTGCTTCTGTCAGTTTTCTCTTCCAGGCTCAGCCACATCAAAAGCATGACATGAAGTAGAACAGTGTCCTACACTGAGCTGCACCTGTCCTACGCACAATCTTCCAAATTATGACCAATTTTCCTTTACTGCCTATGGGCCTCAATAACCTTAACCACATTCATCATGTTTGTTCGATAAGGTTGCTCGTTGACTTTGCAAACGTACAGCATTATCGACTGTTTACCAGATTCCCTATGAAATTTAAGTATAAATCAACTAGAAGACAAAAAACTTTGAGACACATAAACCAAAAATTATTGCATAAACACCTCTGAGAGTTCAGAGGAAGGATTATTATCTTTTTTCCATCATTTCTTGCATCAAATATTGTGAATTCAACAACTATTTCATTAATTGCCTTGCCCTGTCATCCTGTAGTGTTGTGATAATGTACTTTTTGTTCATAAAAAACATGCGCAAAAAAGATAAAACAGACATGAAGTAGCAGTTGTAGAAAAGCAGAAGCAATCATAGGAGTTGTCCATGCATAACTGGCTTCAAATCAAGTGCCTCACATGCAAAAGTAAAAGTTGTAGCTGCATCCAGTATATCTTTCGGTAATAATGTAAGGTTGCCATGACTATCGATACATCATCATTTTTCTGATGCTGCAGGTTTAAAAGAATACGATCTCTGTTAATGATACATTTAATAGTATTCCAAGTACAGAAGCTATAAAAAATTTTGATTTTCAAATGAGAAAATACAGTGTTCATCCTTTGCTTGAATAGGGAAACCCATAGTGAGCACTGTACTGTGTTGAGTGAAGAAACATTTACCAAAAAAATAAAGAAAACAATATTAAAAGTGTATATGAGGAAAAGTAATAGGGCTGCAATTAATCAAAGAAATTCTTGGTCGACTGAAGCCCTCAAATTTCGACTAAAAATCGACTAATTTTATATATGAAAAATATACTGTGTCAACTATCGGCACAAAACCTGTTGAGGAATATTTAGACAAATGTTTTTGTCACGTTATAATAATTGACCGACGCTATCATTTGTCCTGCGCACAGAGAGAGACTGAACCGAGGAGCTCAGCATCGCGGCTGAAACACAAATAGACTTTTAAATTAAAACTTTACTCTTACACACAAAAGGCAGGTCCACGGTAAGATTTTTTTTTTTACAATTAAAACAAAACAATTATTAGACTAAAACATTGAAATATCAATTCTGATATGTTCATATACTCAAAACTGACGGGGCAACCTAAGGTGGACAAGTTAGCTTACCGTCTTAAGGTAATAGGCCGTGTTTGTCGTGGAGCTGTGATTTACAAACTGTTGTTTGCAAACTTTGCATTCGACTTTTTTCCATCATCTATTTTCATGAAATGCTGCCACGCTGCACATGACTTTGACATGGTGGACGAGGACTGACTTTAAATGAAACCGTCAAAATTAAATATACATTCATCAAACCACCAGACTTTAGCCTTCTAGTACTCTTCAGTCTGTCTGTCTCTAGCGGGTCGGGCGAGTCCAAAATAGCAAAACAAGGGGGGTGTTCAAAGATAGATCGTTATCTGTGAAACAGGGGTGCTTTCGGTACTTTCCTCCTGATGAAATTAACGTGGCAAAAAATCGACCTATCAGAATTTTGGTCGAGCCTGAACGTATTGACTAATAAATCGACCAGTCGACTGGGAGATTACAGCCCTAAAAAGTAACATGATAATAACTTACATATCACCAATGTTTGGTGAAAGTTCAGCGACTTTTTCTGTACCAGTGCTGTGCGTAGGTTTTAAATTAAAAAAAGAACAAAAACGTTTTTTTGGTGTGCAGAGATCTTGATGTTTTAATCTTTAAAAAAAAAATAAATTCCAGCATTGGACTTAAGTTTAAATTTCTAACACTTCTGATTCTGTCTCTTGACACCCCCCCCCCCCCCCCTTTCCTTATCTTAAATTTAATGAGAGGGAGTTCCCTGATGAGTGGTGATGCTCTGTAGAACAGCAGCTGATCTACAGCCACTGAAGGGCTCTTGTCTACACTTTAGGCCTGCCTAAATGTTTGGCTGCACACAGGAATCGTCATATGTGTCATATGTCTGTATCCCATGCATGTCCTCCAGCTGCTCTAGAAATAGGGGTGGGGGTGTGTTCCCTGGGGTACAGAATCGCTCCAGCCTTGTTTTAATTGTGTCCCCAGGTTTGGCTTGTACTGAATATCTCCACCACATGCTAAAGAAAGCATTTTAACAGGGAATTTTTTTTATTACTTCTCTTGAGGATAAAAGCTCCTCGTAGGGTCACGAATAGAAACTGCTTTCTGCTCAAGTAGCCAGACTTCTGAAGACCCTTATAATGAGGTCAAAACAAGAAATGGCCACTTCACTTCTTATCTGGATAAACTATACTGGCATGGGAACCTCTCCTGAAGCCCAATATCTTTTAGTTTTTGAGAGAAGTCTGAATAATTGTGAAAAGTAATAGCAGCAGCCTCTTGATGCTCTACATTCATACTACAGTTCTTGTCACGTTGGAGTACTTGGCAGAGAAAGATTTAGACACAGATAACTGCCTTCCACTGGCCTAGATGTGGGTTTCTTTCTCATCGTGGTCATGTGACTATGTTGTATTCCAGCAATGAGCAGACTGTTCCTGATAAGCTTGATTTAACCTCTAATGGAGGTTCAAAGGCAGTGGCCTGCTGAGTTATATAATCAGGAAGAAACCCCAGCTACACTGCACTTGGCCACAGGACCTGACCTGCCTGTTTACCCATCATTCTCTGCTTCGAGAGCGCATGCCCATAGACCTGGTAACTGCAGGCCAGGTAAACAGTGAAACAAGAAAAAGTCAAGGAGACATGAAAAATGTAAGCCCATCATTCTATACCAGTGGGTACAGATACAATCATACATGGATGATTTAATATGTGTGACCCACATTCTGCACTGGCGTAATGCTCCACTTCACCTCTGTGTGTGTCACTACGGAGGTTTTCATTTATTGCAACAAGCCTCATCCACATATTTAGAAAGCATCCGTCCTCCAACATGGAGCCATAATACTGCATCTTCTCATTTGTCTCTGTTGCCAAGGCAACAACTACTCGTAGGTTGTTCTCTTCACCAGCTCTGGTGTTAGGTCTGAAAACATCCTCCACAGCCACACATTCTAATAACATGAGAGCAGCTTTCTGTGGACAGCTTATGTCTCATCTTTCCTAAATAAACGCAGCTCTCCTTGTAATGTTGCTGTCTGGATAGACAACATGATGCTGCCCACCCCCCCCCCCCCCATCTCCCCCATCTCCCCCCAGTCTGTTGCTGCCTGAGTGGCGCTGAAATGGCCCAGCTGTGTTCATGCTGTCCCAGCTCGGCCTAGCCTGGTTCATGTCCCCTCCCTCCCATGTTTCACAACCTCCACCGTGGCCCCTGGCAGGCGCAAACAAAACCTGACAGCCTGAGTGCATCTATACATGGCTGTTGCCATGCAGGGAACAGAGAAGTCGGGAGGAGGGGGTTGAGTGGGCAGGACAGGGTGATAATGTAGATGATTGGTCTGAGGAGGGAGGTGCAAGAATGTGATGAGGAGTAAATGAATTGAGTAAAAAACACTGATGTTATGATTAAAGTGCAGTTTGACGTCGATCAGCTGTGACCTGTTCAAGAAAATGTGGGCTGACATATTCACCTGGTCAGACTAAAACTAGACTTCATCTGGTTTTGGTTGATCAGTTTATA